>NC_091742.1:67725926-67750926 GCF_043380555.1 Nothobranchius furzeri
TTAATCCGTGAGGCAGAAACCTTGTCTACTTTTAAGACTAGGCTTAAAACATTTTTATTTGATAGGGCCTATGGTTAAAATCTGATGTTAGCCGAGATCTGGACAAGTGGGGGAGTAGAGGGAGGTGGAGTGTACAGTCGGTAAAGACGGCTCTCCCTTGCCCTGCCTCCAACATGCCTCCATCTAAAAGGCTAGGCTATCCAGAGTTATCTCTGTATTTATGCTGCTATAGGCTTAGACTGCTGGAGGACACACTGACCACTTTCCACACTCTACTACTTTCTTCTACAATCCACTCTTTAACTGTATTATTTCCTGCAATTTCAGCTGTTAACTTTATTTTTTCTCTAAGTGTTTTTCTCCCCAGAAGAAGCTACAATGATGTTCTGCTGAGCTGTAGTGGCCTCATGGAGGGGGCCATCAGCTTGAACACTGTTGCTAACCACCTAAACATTCTCCTTCTCCTGATAATGTTTTACTTTCTTTCACATTGAATGTGCTACTACTAGTTTACCCATTTAATTATAGATTCACTAGGATAAATACATTTTGTTTATTTCTCACCAAATAGGATATTTACTAAGAAATCACAACGTAACCATAGAAACATTACTTGGTATATATGTTGTGTATGTGTGTGTGTGTGTGTGTGTGTGTGTGTTAAGGGTTGTGTCGACTAGTCGACTAGTTGACTTCACTGGTCTGTAGTGACTTTTTATGCCTTTCATCGACTAGTTGCTGTCACGTGATGACCGACCAGATGCAGTCCTCGGAAAAGACAGCAGGTGACGAGCCCCAGCACGTTGGGAGGCAACACGCTGTGCCAGAGCGTTGGTACCTGACGCCCTCCGTAAAACGGACATTTGACCAAATTGTGACCTTTACCCTCTTGCAATTTAACCTTCCCCTCACCCCCATCCTATCCTTAACCAGGTTGCGCATATAAAGCTTTGATCGCTCCAAACATCTGCGTCCTGAGCGCGGCCAAAGTAACATTATCAAATTAGGTGTCGCCACATCAAAAACAAATTTAACATGCAATCGTTCGTGTCGGCTCATTTCCTTGTATGTTTTCCGTCTTTTATTTGTGCCTGCATGGAGTGGAACGCATCACCTGTTTTGTCCTCAGGTGACGCACCTCACTGGTGCGGCCGGTGAGCAGCTCGCACTCCGCTGTTTTTGCGGTTGGTAGATCTTTTAGAACTGCAGTTCAAAGGTAACTCATAAGGTGAATATATATGAAGCCAGGTAGCAGTTTTTCTTTAGGATTGAGAGGAGATGCAGGAAGATAATAAACAGACAGGACAGAAAAATAGTCAAATAAAAACAAGTTAGTTTTTGTACCTGCTGGTTGCAACAAACAGACACCTTTTAATGTTTAGAGCAGCAGAAACTCTGAGAGGCTGCAGGCGCATCAGTGAGTTTGTGACCGCTGCACAGGGGGAGGGGGGAGAGGGCTGAAGCAAGATGCAGAAACTACCGTTGTTAAAAGAGATGTGTTTAACTTAGAAATAATTTGAAATTGTGAAAAACTCCAGCAAACTAGTCGAAGTCTACTCGATTTTCATTACTTGATGGTCGACTTAAAAAAAATTAAGTCATGCAACCCCTATTGTGTGTGTGTGTGTGGGTGGGTGGGGGGGGGGGGGGGTGTTGGTGTGTGTGTGTGTGTGTGTGTGTGTGTCTGCTCTGTCTTCTCCATTCCCAGTGAGTCGTGGTGGATGGCTGCTTAAACTGAGCCAGGATCCTCTGGAGGTTTCTTCCTGTTAAAAGGGAGTTTTCCTCTCCACTGTCGCTATATGCTTGCTTAGTATGAGGATTGCTGTAAAGTCACTGTCACTAGTTAGTGACTTGATGCAATTTGCTGGGTTCCTTATACAGGAAACCTTTTACTGATTAGCTTAATGAACTGAACTGTATTGGAATGTTTACTATGTGAAGTGCCTTGAGACGACTCTTGTCATGATTTGGCGCTAAATAAATACATTTGAATTGAATTGAATGGTGCTTTTTTAACAAATCAAATAGAGGTCTTCACCCATTTGGAATTCTCTTGATGAGCTTCAATAGGGAGTCTTTCAAGACTGTTGGAAAACCATTTCAGGTGACTACATCTCGAAGCTCATCAAGAGAATGCCAAGAGTGTGCAAAGCAGTAATCAGAGCAAAGGGTGGCTATTTAGAAGAAAATAGTTATTTCACCTTTTTTGGTCAAGTACATAACTCAACATGTATTCATTCATAGTTTTGATGCCTTCATTGAGAATCTACCAATGTAAATGGTCATGAAAATAAAGACAACACACTGAATGAGAAGGTGTGTCCAAACTTTGGGCCTGCACTGTCTATCCACGATTAAAACATTTGTTTTGTATTTTTGTAATTCTTTAGTCACGGGTGGGCAAATATTAATATTTCCTTTACTTTTTTCACAATGTGTTCTTCAGTCTGTTCAATGTCTGCTGCGAAATATCTTTTTACTTTTTGATGGGGTAATGGAAAATTTACAGGAAGTGGTGTCGTGACCAATCACTTTTGACGGACGTTTGGGCATGTGTCCGTCACCTTCTGTGAGTTTGCCTTTTGATATTTCATAGTAAAAATAGAAAAAAAGCTGTACCTGTTTTTCAGGTGCTGGATGCTCCCGAGGCACTTAAAGCAACCGTTGACCATGATGGCCATCCGAGTGCAGAGGGCTTCACACTCCTCCATGCTGTCAAAAGAGAGGAAAAAAGGGGGAAAAAATTGATTTTTTGTAATAAAAGCCCAGGGCTCGGTATGCTACTTTCTAAATAAGGACACATTGTAAAAAGCAAGGAGATGCAGCTCATTCAACTGAAAGGGGTCTATTCAAGGTAAAATGTTTTTTATGCAACGAGGAAATTTAATGACATCCAAAACAGCCTTGTTCAAAGACATGTTTCCTCTTTACGATGAAGGTCCGGGCCTGAGCACTTTATATGTCCACTCTGACACCTTAAACGGGGGATAAATTTGATAATTAGTGGGAGAAGAGAGGGCCATCTGTAGTTCTATTATCTCATTTCTCTCTTTTTCTCTCTCTCTTCGGCTGCAACGCCAGCCAACTGTGGATGAGGCAAAGCCTGTGATTCATCGCTGAAGGATGGTGCAAATAGGATTATGACTTTGTAAAACCGGGTGAATTTGCCACTTAACAAAACACAACCACCTGCTCGTGACATGGACAATTGGATGCAGCTCCGCCACATTGCCTGCGACGGCGACAACAACAACAAATGCTTTTATTTCACCATGAAAGAGAGCACGTGCAACAAAGAGATTACACTGATCATTCACCGCGCCGCCGGGGAGAACAAATCTCTGCGTCTGGGACAATGTTCAAATGGTCCCATGGCAGGCTTGCTCAATTTTAGTTTTCAATTTAGTTCCCATTTAACAAAATTTATGTTTTTATTGGTTTAAACGAAAATAAACTTGTAGTAAATTGTTGCAAAACAATAGGGACCCCCCCAAAAAACCAACTCAAGTTTGTTTCGGGAAGTGTTGGATAATGAAAAGACTCCAGCACTGATATTGACAGATTTTCCTTTGAAAGAAAGAGAAAGAAAAAGCCCCAGCCAGTCAATATGCCCTCGCGCTCCATGAAAGCTTTATAGAAGCTGGTGTGTTTCTGGTAGCCGATAATAACTGCCACAAACGGAACGAAAAAAAAAAAAAAAACTCCTAACAAAGGGCTACTTCAATCAATCATAATCACAATATTCATAGCTCTCATCCATTTTACAAACAGTTGTGTAAAAATTATGAAAAAACAGTCTAAAAATGTTGACGGGGTGAATCTGCGAAAAAGGAGAATGCATAGATGAGTGATGCAGCAACCTGTGTGATGTGAGGATGACTGAGCGTCCCTCTTTGATGACACTCAGGATGCAGTCCCACAGGAAGCGCCGGGCTTTGGGGTCCATCCCGGTGGTCGGCTCATCCTGAAATAAATAAAACCAGCTTTTTTCTCTCCCTTTCACCTCAACACAACATTTGAGAACAAACCAGAGTGGAAAATGTGTAGTTTTTAACAGATCTAAAAGCTTTCAAGTAAAATTGTGACATTCAGTGACAAATGCTGTAAAAGTGGCTTTTCTGACTAAACTAACGGAGACTATGTACATTTTACTCAATTTGAAATTATTGTGTTGTAGCTGTTGCCAACACCCGTTATATGATTAATAAAAGAAAAAAAAGTAAATAAAATAATGTTTAAAAAACACACCGCAGTGCATTGGAGATGAGTTTTTTGACCAATGTGCACATAATGAGGACACATACAGGCAGACACACAGAGCGCCACACTGCAGTTTCCTTTCTCCTCGGGGCCAGTCTGTTCATACACGATTAGAGTGACAGAGCTCAGTCTGACTGGTTTCATTCCAGACATCCCTCAGTAGCAGAATCCTACAAATCCCACGGGGTTTCTCCATCAGGATGCCCAACATGAACTTTTGCAAAAAATAAAAATAAAAAAAGCCCCAATGTGGCTCAGCCTCAACCCGGGCTCCCAGGGCTAACACACAACACTTAAACTGACAAGGACGATTTCCCCACACTGCTTGGAGCTGATGGCTTGGAATGGTGTGCACAAACTGATCCGGGGCAAAGCTGCAAAGATTATCCTATTACATGTAATTTATTGAGGATTATTCATACTTGACTCCAGTTATTAGAACATAAACCAATGAACTGCTGTAAATTAAGGCAGGAAATGCATTACAGTATGCAAACATCTCATAAACTAAGATTAATTGGGTTTGCATTACCTCATAAATGCATAGAAAATCAAATTATTAGAATAACTTGAGGCTACCTGAGCTCAAAAGCTGTGTAGTGGCTAGTTTGTTTGCAGGATTACTGAAAAAAGTTACATAGGTAAACGCACAAAAGACTTGCAATGATGGTTACAAATGAAAATGAGCTTAAAAAAGAATATGTTAATATTTATTGCAAGCTCCCATGTTAAAAGATAGATCTGTAGTAAAACAAGTAAACAAACTGCAAATTAAGCCCCGCCCCACTTTGGGGGTAAGTTTATTGACCACAAGCTAAACTTTTATCGGATGCCGTCAATGAAAGTCACAGGTGGTTCATAAAGTTGGTTTCATTATTTAAGCAATGTTAAACTAAAAAAGAAAGAATGATGAAAAATAAGATTTGTGAATTCTGTTGTTGTCGTTATGTAAACACTATAATTTAGCATAAAATACATCCGTCATGTGGGAATATTTGGGACTCAAAACTAAACTCAAAACTCTAATTTCCCTCTGGGATTAATAAAGTATTTTTGAGTTGAATTGAATTGAATTCTATTTGAAAAATTGAGAAAAATCGAAACACTTCATTAGCATCTGGGTAATCCATCTGAAGAATGCTAGTTAGCATGATCTATGATGACAATTACTACTGATATGTTAATACTTGGTGGACTATCAACACATATGAAGAACAAAACATCACCTCCTTCTGATGTTGTTTTAAAATGACACCATGATCTTGTGGTTTTACAGCTTGAGGTTAGGGTTAGTTAAAAAACTAATATTAAGTAAATTTAAAAATGATTTTCTGAAATTACAGCCTCAACTGTGAATCAAAAACATCAATATGTTATTTGAGCTGTATTTATATGTTTTGTCCGAACAACTACTTTTTTCATTCATCCTTGTAGGTTTTATAAGGAACTTTTAATTGCTTGATGTGTCATCCCACTTTTATATTTTGCTACTGTTCAGCACTTTGCACAACCCTCCTGTTGTGTTTGAAAGTGCTATAAAATGGTACGGTATTAACATACTGGGGGAGGTTTATTTTTTGTTTTAACTTTAAAGTTTCTGTTCTGAGGTCTAGCAAACATATATGGTTAAAGAAATCTAAACAAACTGAAGCCCCGCCAACACTTCTCACAATGTTTTATCTCGGCCCGGCCATTCCACATAATCACAAATTTACATTTTTGATAACATTTATAAATATCCCTAGAAAAACAAACATCTGGAGTTGTGTAGACGAGGGCCTAAATGATCAAATCCATCCACCAAAGATTATATGTGCTGAGATAAGACACATCAGGCCACCAGGTGTTGGTATTTGTCCAGTTGTGATTAATTTCAATCTTATTTATTAAAGTGTTTTGTATTTAACTCACAAGACTGTTGATTGTAATGATAGGAACAGTTGAATGGTTGTTTCACCTCCTAAATAGTCAGGAGACTGAAGGGTAAAGACCTAGGCGTGTTTCCCTGATCTACTATCAGAAAATCCATCTGCCTTTGGTTTTCAGACCCGATGAACAAGAATTTAATTTAATATGTGGAAACACTGTAATTTACGTTCCACGTTCTCCTAATGCTTCTGGGTCCTTTTTTGTAGAAAAGTCATTAATTAAAACATGACCGTTGTGTGAACCCCAGAAATTACACCCCTCTGATCCTTGTGTCATCCACTTTGGTGAATTCATTAAAGAATTACACGTTTAATCCACTTATTTATATAAATCAGTCATCTCAAAACAATCTGTAAGTATGCAAAGACACAACCTAAATATGTGCACAGTATAACTGTTGACTGAAACTATCACACACTTTCATAAAACAACAGAATATCACATTTCCAGATAATAAATTAATAAATCTGTGTCTCACCAGGAAAATCACCGGGGGACTCCCAATCAGAGATATCGCCGTGGAGAGCTTACGTTTGTTCCCACCACTATACGTTCCTGCTGACTTGTTGGCATATTTGACCAGTCCCAACTTCTGAATCCCCCATTCAGCCACCTTTTGAAAGGAGAAGACAAAGCGGCCATTATGGTGCCAAGAGACATGTCTTTAAAAGCCCAGACACTGAACTTATGATCTCATGATGGATGAGATTTTGCCTTCAGTTCTCTGGTGAATTTGAGCTCTGTAGTTTTCAAGGACAGGACATGACAGCTGGCATCTCTGTTAGAGCTAAATCACAGGTCGTAGAGTGACTTTACTGTTCTAACAGCTATTTCAGCAGTGGTGGGTCTATTGCATAAAGTGTAGGACAATACAAATTTCATGTATAGAAACTTCAGGAGTCATGGGGAAAACTTAATAGAGGTTACCTGATTTTTATTACCTGATTTTACATTTTGATTAAATACCACCTTATAGACACAGATATATAGATATATAATATAGATATAATATTTATATATATATATTAATATAAAGTTTCTTATTAACTCATTCACTGCCATTGACGACTATAGTCGTCATTTTAGATCCAACCGTTCACCGCCAATGACGACTAAAGTCGCCATTTGCATGATTTTACTGTGTGGGCATCGGAACGAGCCCCCACACAATGAGAACAAACATCTCAGCTCTAAAGCCGATCTTCATCCGCATATGTCACACGTCACATGATCAGGAAGCAGAAAATCCATGTGTTAGGAGATCGTTTTGGGCCGCTGCAAGTGAGGCGCGAACCGGAAAAGCGTCTGCCGATCACAATTCAAAAACGGATTATGAAAGAACGGATAAAGCTCGAAACGCGCGGATTCTTCCTGATGTAAGAGGTGAGTCTCTGCTTTGTTTTGGTTGTTTTGGCGTTGACATCATCCTAGCACGCAATGTTCTGTGACTCTTTAAAAAAACAATAAAAACTGTGAGAAACACTGGCAGCGAATGAGTTAAAGGGGACATATTATGCAAAACTCACTTTTTGCATCCTATAATCAATCAGAAGACATTGTTATTTTTGACAGTATTTTGTCACAAATACATTTTTACAGACAAAAATGAAATGAAAATGAAAACAATTGAATAAAGATTAAAACAATAATAAAATTGATCGACAGTGTCATATAAAATAAATGATGAAAATTGACAATGACAACAATCCAATCAGAAGGTAGAAAAGATGTGAGGAAGGAACAAAAGTACCACCCAACAAATGGAACAGTAAGGACTAGAGAAGAAATCAAATAAAGGTCTGCTTTAATGAGAGGTGAAGCAGGGCTAGCTGCATTTTGACCAAGCTCGTGGAAAGGCTATTCCACGGCTGGCGAAAAGCAATAAAGGGACTATATCATGCTATACTTCTTCCAGAGAAGCATGCTAGTGAAGGTTCTCAGTCATCCAGGTCATGGTAATCCAAAAGGGTTCAAATGAAGGCAACTGGACTTCTTTGGTTTCTTGAAGAAATTTTGCTTTTCATCCGAGGAGCTTTGCCAATTCTGAATGGAATATGGGAGTGTCGAGCTTATAAACCACAGCTGTCTATTGTTGCTTAACGAGTAGAACCTATCCATGAATACCCCTCCTCCCTACCCCGATGAGATGTTGTCATTTTTCTTCAAATTATTCTCTTAAGTGTTGGTGTTGCTGTCACAAGCAAATTTCCGCTTATCCATCCATCCATCCATCCATCCATCCATCCATCCATCCATCCATCCATCCATCCATCCATTTTCATCCATCTATCCAGAGTTGGGTCGCGGGGGCAGTAGCCTAAGTCGAGAGGCCCAGACTTCCCTCTCCCCAGCCTTTTGGGCCAGCTCCTCAAGGGAAATCCCAAGGCGTTCCCTGGCCAGGTGAGAGACATAGTCCCTCCAACGTGTCCTGGGTCTACCTTTAGGTCTCCTCCCGGTTGGACGTGCCCGGCAAGCCTCACCAGGGAGGCGTCCAGGAGGCATCCTGACAAGATGCCCGAGCCACCTCAACAGGCTCCTCTCAATGTGGAGGAGCAGCGGGTCTACTCCAAGCCCCTCCCGGATGACTGAGCTTCTCACCCTATCTCTAAGGGAGAACCCAGCCACTCTGCGGAGAAAACTCATTTCGGCCGCTTGTATCGGCGATCTCATTCTTTCGGTCACTACCCAAAGCTCATGACCATAGGTGAGGGTAGGAACGTAGATCGACCGGTAAATTGAGAGCTTTGCCTTCTGACTCAGCTCTCTCTTCACATATTTGACCAGTCCCAACTTCTGAATCCTCCATTCAGCCACCTTTTGAAGGGAGAAGACAAAGCGGCCATTATGGTGCCAAGAGACGTGTCTTTAAAAGCCCAGACACTGAGCTTATGATCTCATGATGGATGAGATTTTGCCGTCAGTTCTCTGGTGAATTTGAGCTCTGTAGTTTTCAAGGACAGGACATGACAGCTGGCATGGATGGAGCTTTGGGTAGTGAAAGATCAAGATCACAGATACAAGCGACCAAAATGAGTTTTGTCCACAGGGTGGCTGGGCTCTCCGTTAGAGATAGGATGTGAAGCTCGGTCATCTGGGAGGGGCCTGGAGTAGATCTGCTGCTCCTCCACAATGAGGAGAGCCAGTTGAGGTGGTTCGGGCATCTAATTAGGATACTTCCCTGATGAGGTTTTCCAGGTATATCCAACTGGGAGGAGACCTAAAGGAAGACCCCCGACACGCTGGAGGGACTATCCCCTTCTTTCCACCGGAGCCGTCAGCAGCACGTTACTGCAGCAGCATGTCATAGCTGCTGATAGGAACCGCTGTAGTCAACAGAACCTTTTCCACCTGAGCCGTCAGCAGCGCGAGTCGGCCGCGTCTCAGGAGCAGCATGTCGCGGCCCTTACGCGCCGGTTCCATTTTCTACGCGCAACGCCTCTGAAACGGGTCAAGTTCGACATTTTTGGGGAAGGAAAGACAGGAAATCGGACGCGAAAACGGAGCGAAGCTCCCGAGATTTTCAGAATAAAGAAACGTACTTCCTTCCGATTGCTTTACTTTTAAAAAAGTTACTAACTGTGCGGCCCCGTGAGAAGTTATCACCTAGCTAGCGGTCTCCTTTGTTTTTCAGGTCCGTATTGGCGATTATAAAACGGACAGAACATAAAACACAAACCTTTTGGAGCCATGTTGTAGTTTTCTCCTGCTTGTTGTTGTGTTTACTGACAAAGTCACTCGTGTGACTTCGTGCTCTGTCGGTGACAGCTGCTCCCCTGCTGCTTCGCGTCTCGTGCGAAGGGCCAAGCAGCAGTTTACGCGAGCAAGACTTGCTGCTGACAGCTGCGGTGGAAAGAAGGGGTAAGGCTACGTTCACACTGAAGGTCTTGATGCTCAATTCCGATTTTTTTGAGTAAATCTGATTTTTTTTTTTGTGTGGCTGTTCACATTATGACATCAAATTTTCTCCGGTGCGAATGCTTCACGGCCCCAAAGCGACCCGCATGCACAGAAGAAAAGAAGTCACTCAGTGGAGTCGGAACCAGGAGAGGAGGAGTTGTGATGTGAAAGCCTTCACTGACAGTTTATCCACAGGATCAGGATCACATCAGTTCCCCCGTTTTGGGTTGAAAACTGTTTCAACAACTGTAAACTATTTCACTCCTTATTCCCGCCATCTTCCTGAATTATTATTCATTGAAAATGTTCGGGCGTTAAGTTAATTCACGGAGGACCGCCCCGCTCTCATGAAGACACCCATTCCCTCCCTTCACGGGGACTGAGACTGGTGAGACGCTTCGCTCCAGCAGCACCTGCCGCTCCTGTTATACTCTTCTGCATTTTTAATCCCTAAACTTGACAGGATGTTCCCGACAGACCTCTGAATCCTTCTGTCAGCGTTTCTCCTCAGGAACACGACTCTCACCATCCACTGACTCAGTAATGGAAGAGATGGATTTAATGTGACATGGCCGTTCAGACTGCAGTTGCTTAAAAAGAAATCAGATATGTATCTGAATCAGCACCGCATGTGAAAGTCACATGAATCGGATTTGAAAAAAAAAATCGGATCTGTGCTGTTCAGACGGTCATAAAAAAATCAGATATGGGTTGCATGTGGGAGGAAAAATTAGATTTGATTTTATTTGATGCGCTTTTGCCAGCAGTGTGAACGTAGCCCATGTCTCTCGGCTGGCCAGGGAACGCATTGGAATTCCACCAGAGGAGCTGATCCAAGTGGGTGTGGAGAGGGAGGCTGGGCCTCTCTACCTACACTGCTCCCCCCGTGGTCCGAGTTGATGCCAAAACCGTTTCAAACCAGCCACTGCCATCTTTGTGTTTTGCTCAGTTACAGTAACATTCCCTTCACCAAACTGATAGAGCGCTGTGACTGGCAAGACACGAGGCTGTTCAGGCCTAGTGAGGCTCCTATGGAGCGTAGATAGACCTACATACAAGGTAAAAGCCTTTTGCTTCTGCTGCTGTCTTTAGATTTCTACGGCATGTGTGAACAGATTTTTATTAACTTCTGACTCATAAAACCTTCGGCCTTAAAACAATCTTAATTTTTACAATGATTACACCGTTTGTCAACAGTTTTTTTAACAAGTTTGTTTAAACTGACTCGCCCTAGAAACAGCAACACGATGCATTATTACGCCAGCAGCGCAGTGCTTGGTCCCTTTACAATGTAGCTAAGACACAAAGCCCTGGCACTGGGTCTAAAACCTGTGGTCACTGCCAGCCGCCTTCTTCTTTTCATTTCACTGCTGCAGAAAGAGGCGGTGTGAGCGGAGAGCAGGGAGTCCGCCCAGGGCATGACACACCACTGGGCACTGTGAATTATGTAGAGCCATCACCCACAGCTGCTGCTTTTCCTCTACTAGCCATTTTGTTTTATTATGCATGGCTTCTCCCACTGAGGTCATCTCTGACTTTTATGTTTTTTTGTTTTTTGTTTCCCATACACCCCTGTTAGTGAACAAGTGGTATAGTGGTGACACAGACAGAAATTTGAATAATATTTGAGTTTTTCCACTTACTTACACCAGCTGCTTGCATAGTCATGATAGATGACAAAAGTGCAATAATTACCATGGCAACTTCGTTTTCTGGTACCCCTCTCAAGCGGGCGTAAAACTCCAGATGCTCTCGTCCTGTCAGAAGGTCGTTGATGGCATCAAATTGTGGACAGTAACCCATGTTCTGGTGAACATGCCTCATCTCTGTTCGTATGCTGTAAAATGTAACAAAAAAAGACATTTTCCAAGACAGATGCTGACAATTGTCTGACAAGGTGAGTTTAAGAGGAAAGCTTCTGAACATTAGGTGTAAATGACATGACTTCAATCTGCTTTGTGATCACAGAGTTATTGTGGGGCACCGTACAGACAGAATGCTCTTTAAGAAAGAAATTAGGGCGAAATAAGGAGGAAAGCATAGCATAGTTTATTTATGTAGCACATTTAAAACGCAGCATGGGAGCTGCCCAAAGTGCTGCACAGGCTAAAACCAAACACAACCATTCGAAAGAACTAAAACAGAGGATAAAAATCCCAATCAAAAGCAGATAAACATGATGAATACTAAGAACACATTAAAACAATGATACAATAAAACACTAAAACGAGTCACTGTCTAAAAGCCAAAGCGTAAAAGTGGGTCTTTAAACGAGATTTAAAAACCGCCAGAGATGGAGCCTGCCGAACTCCAATGGGCATTGAGTTCCATAGCTTAGGGGCAGCATGGACAAATGCTCGTTCACCCCGCGATTTGAATCGCATCCGCGGCGTGTACAGCAGCAAAAGGTCAGCTGACCTCAACGTGCGCGTGGGCACATATGGAGTGAGCAGGTCAGAGAGATAGGGAGGTGCCAGGTCATTGAGAGCTTTAAATACAAAGGTCAGTAACTTAAACTGCACTCTGAAAATGACAGGGAGCCAGTGAAGATGTAACAGGACAGGGGTTATATGACTACGTCGGTGTGTACTCGTCAAGAACCTGGCAGCAGCATTCTGGACGACCTGCAGCCGATTCAGGGCGGATACCGGAACACCAACGAGGTGTTTGGTGAAGCACCAAAGATGTAGGAATTAGGATAGTATCAGACATTAGAAAAGTAACAAGACTGCAGCAAAATGTAGTTACAGTGAAACATCAACAACTGCAAACATATTCAGACTTTACAAAGAGACCAACCAGCCAGAGGCAGTGTCCTGAATATTGCTGCACAAAGCAACGTAGAGACCATGAATGTACACCAGATTCTGGCTCAAGATAAAAATTAAATCCATTTTTCCTGATATATATGTGCTATTAAAGCAGGAATCCACTGTTGGACCACATTTCTTATGTGAAGGACTTAGACGACACAAGCAAAGGGTTTTGGGGACTGTCAAAGAGAACTGTTGTAATCAGGCGGTTTCAGGTAATTCACTCAGTTCTGAGTAAGAGACAGAAAGGTGCAACAGATTACATATGGTAGCATGCTAAAGTAACAAAAATAATAATGAAAATGGGTTTCTGGTGGATCTGGTGCGTACCAGATGGTAACTTGTGGACATCAGATACAATCATGTGCGCTTGAGATGTTAACTCCTCCTCCTTTCCTAATATGTAATACATAGTGCACTTTTTGTTCATCTGACAATTTCGATGGAGAGGCCCAGTTGTAGTTTTTCTCATTTTTTAGTTTCTGTTTTGTAGTTTTTGTAGTTTTATTGGTGTCATCTGGATAGTTTATTCCAGCAGACACCTTGAGGGCCAAGTATTATTGCATCTTGATTTATTAATATTTAAAAGGGCTTTGTTTTCCATCTAAACTGGTTTGGTTGTAATTTTGGTTATGTTTGGAGAACGTAAACAATTACTGATATTTGGGACATGAATTTTGCTGCTAAACTTCAAAAGCCCCACATTGTGAGGCGTTAGGGCCCAAAGGGTTAGGGTGGAAAGTTCTGGCGAGCTAGATGTGGCCCGTGGGCCGCCAGTTGAGGTTCACTGCACTACACAATATGGTTAAGTAGTTGTTAATTCTTTGATTAGCAGTTTATTATTGCTTGATAATGCATTAATAATGCATTAATACAAAGCTGTTGTACTTATCCATATTGATTTAACTGTTTATCAATGCCCAATAAAGCACTAAGGAACGTTAATAAAGGGACCCTTATTATAAAATGTAACCACATTTTTATGGTGCTTTAAGTTTTTTTCTGTGCTATAAGGCCTACAAGCTTTGTAGCACCAGTGCTACTAGCTAAAAATGTTAACATACAGCCGTGAATCAGAAAATAACAACCATTATTAAAAAATGAGGTCCATCAAAAAGTATTTTATAACAAGTAAAGCATTAATTGTTTTTGTTTCCACAGAAACCGACTATAAAATATCTGAACTGGTACTCTTAGGCCCTGTCCACACGTAGCCGGGGATCTGCCAAAACGTAGACATTTTTCTACGTTTTGGCCTGTCATCCACACGAAAACGGATCTTTTTAAAAACTCCGGCCAAAGTCAAGATCTGTTTTCTCCGTTTTGGGTGTCTGCATGTGGACAGACAAAACCGGAGTTTTAAGGTCCGCAACGTCACTTTCCGCGACAAAAAATGCTGACATCACGTGTGCGACCTGTGTTTACACTAGCCGACAGCATGGATGCCCTCAGAGCTGCGCTCGCTTTATCAATTGTCCAAGCGCTTTTTGCTTGTTTGGTTTTGCAAGTGGAATTACTGCTCCTTGCGGAAGACCACAGACGAAGGACGAGGTTAAGAACGGGGGAAGTACTACCGCCTACAGGTCTGGCATGTCCTTAACAACGTAATTATCCGGGTACGTGTGGACAGAGTTTTTTTTTTAAACGAGGTGGTGTGGATGCAAGTCTTTGGAGGGGCGGATATTCGGTTTAAAAAAACCCCGGCTACGTGTGGACTAGGCCTAAGGCCCGGCGATGAGGAGAACAGTTACAGAGAAGAAAACCACGGATTTCCTTAATGTTGTGCCGATTACAACTGATTCTGAGAAAACCATCAAATACTCAACCTACCTTGATAAGAAACAGAGAAGAAGGGCTGACTGAGTAAAATCCTTTATTTGTCTTTGAAACTCCTCTGACAGATTGTAAAATAAAACCTCTCTTGTATTGTAGTCTCAATTAAACGTCACTAAGCCATCATTTTTTAACACACACACACGTCTGTTTTCATCACACACTGGCATAAGTGGCATAGTGGATTTTCTTTCATCTTGTCAGAGCAGCTTTGTTTCCAAAAGGTTTTTTCGCCTAAATGTTATTTTCCAAGAGAAGCGGTCAGCCTAAGGGACGCTGACTGTGACTTGATGTGTCTTCAGACTGATAAATCCCAACAGGGCCTCTGTAAACTGAAAGACCCAGTCACCTAACGCTGTGTTTTGTTCTTGTTTTGTAAAAGGTTTATGATAAGTGTCGGTAATGGCCTTCAGCCGAGGCAGAAACGGGCCTTTGGAATGGTTCTGACAGGAGTAAACGCTGTTTTTAAAGCTTTAAATCAGAAATTCACAGACCCTGTTTTCTGTGATTTGTCAAATTTGATTAAAGGTCTAAAACATACCTTTGATTTTCCTAATTTCTCTTTCCTTTCATCAATCTACGCCAAAAAGTGTCCAACGTCAATTACAAACAGGTTGTTGCTGTGTTTAATTGCTGTTTTATCAAAATAAAAAGTCCTATTTCAGAACCTAATACCACTTTTCTGACAAAAGTGATCTTTACAGTAAAGTATGCTCTGTGACCACTGGGACACCTGTGCCAAATTAAATTCTCTGAACTTATTTTAAAGATGGTACACAGTGGTAAATAGAGGCCTAACTTCCACCAGGCCTGTCCTTACACCCATGAGCCTAAATCGTGTCCCAGATTTGGGAAAAATGTTGACCAAAATGGCGACTGGTGTTTAGCAAGCAGTTCGTTCGCAAACGTCACAACTCTACTATCTCGTTTACTCTGGCAATGTGGGATCTGGTATGAGGCAAAGAAGGGTGAGAGTTCTGTGACTGTGTTTGTGTTTAAAGGCTAGCCTGTTCTGTAGATTTGCCACATCGTGCATTTATTGAGATACAGAACAAATCTTTTGAAATCCATATGCTGTGCTTTCGATTGCAGCTGATCTGTTCCAACCTTATTAATCCAATCCAATTCCCAACCAAGCAACAGCCTTTTGATGTCCTTTTTCCTCTTAACACCAAAAGACCGTCACAGATTTCCAACCCAAAGTGAGCGCGGTAGCTTCTTTTTTTAACTTCCAACAGACAGCAACACCAGGAAGCAGAAGTGAATTCCTCGTGAGCCCAAAATTTCTGATAAGAGACCGCCAATTGCTAGGAGAGCAGAAACATCTGTTTAAGAACGGTTGCTTTCTCTCTTCTGCCGATTGCTGCACTTGCAAACACAGAAAGAGAAAATATAATGAGATGAAAACAGAAGAGTGGGTGTTGCCAGCTCACATGTTTTCCCTCTCTTTTCTGCTGCACCCCCCAAAGGTCTCGGAGAGTTTTCTTTGATCGCTATCGCCCACATTAATCAACATTAACAGCGCTGTGTCAGACCTCGCTCCGTACAACTCCGTTCCTTTGTTGAACACAAAGTCAATTACCAGATGTATAAATGAACATCTATACCAACCGCTGTGACACACACAAGCACACACACGCCGCATTCGGATGCACCGACACAAAGATCTTGCACATCCAGGAGAAAAAAACGGAACAGGGTTGTTTGTTCCTAAAAATAAGAAACAGCAAGCCTAGTTTCTCTCAAGTTGCTTGTGTCACATTTTGTTGTTGTCAAGGTGTTTTTTTACACTCCGCATGGAAAAATAAATCTTTATAGCAGATTTTTGTAAGGCTGAGACAAAAAGCAGAGGCAGGTACAGGGCAAGAATGTCAAAAGGAATGAAATATGTGTGAGAGAGAGGGAGAAAGCTTCTGCTTCTCTCAGAATGCTGGAGTGAAGAGACAAGAGAGCACCAGAGGTAAGGAGGAGGACAGAATGTAGAACAGAAATCCAGAGATGGAGCAGCTCGAATCCCACCTGAGCAGCTACCTTGGGTGGCTAATTGTGATGAGTTACTAGGTGCACTAGTGGGACTCGGCACCTCACCTGTATCCGTTTAGAAAGGCCTCTCCGCTGGAGACTGGGATGTCTCCTGTCAGCATCTTGAACGTTGTGGT
Organism: Nothobranchius furzeri; assembly: GCF_043380555.1. Classification (NCBI taxonomy): domain Eukaryota; kingdom Metazoa; phylum Chordata; class Actinopteri; order Cyprinodontiformes; family Nothobranchiidae; genus Nothobranchius; species Nothobranchius furzeri. The sequence continues at coordinate 67,742,818 of NC_091742.1, forward strand.
TTTCCCAGCTCCGTTGATACCCAGCAAGCCAAAACACTGGCGGAGGAGATGAGGGAGGCATCCATTAGGAAAACACACAGACAGATGGAATATTCAAGATTCTTCGTGAGTTTTTCTTTCTATTCATTAATGTGTATAATGAAGTGTATATATAGTAGGAGTGTAACGGTGCACATTAATCATGGTTCGGTGGGTACCTCGGTTTTCAGGTCACAGCTGAGTCCAACAACTTTATTTTTCCCTTCCAATTATTTGAAACATAAAACAACACCCAGAAGTGCACATAGATGACTCGTTACCCGTGTCACATTGGATTCATAAGCTATTTGGAAGTGGGAACGTTCTTATAGAACATGAGTCAGACAAGAGATCTGATGATCAACTAGAAAAACTGTAAAACGTGTTCTTATTGAAAACGATTGGTCACGCTTAGTTTCACATGCATGCAGAATATCTTCTACCTCTAATTCTTGCCTTAGCCTCGGATAGGCAATAGGTAGGGAAAAGATCGGGGTGGCTTCTGTGTCACACTGTAAGTACCGGCATTCATGGACTCACCCACTTTGGCTCAATAAGGCTGTTGTTGATTTAGCTTCCAGGAGAGAGCAGAGCATTTCTCGGCTAGTAAAAGCTAACTGTTAGCATTAGTAACTCCACCACATGGCAGAATAAATCACTGGACAAATTCAATTCAAATTCAATTCAAAAATACTTTATTAATCCCAGAGGGAAATTGATTTCCTCTGTGCCGTCACCAGCAGGTTTCAGAAGAGCTGAATTTAGGCCCAGTGGGCGGTTCTTGTCACTTTTAGGAACACAAAAATGCAGCTGAGAGCGGGCTGTGATGGTGGATGATGATGACTGACATTAACAGATGGACACTCTTTGTGTAGCTACAAGCTAGCTAAGCTAACAGGAGGTAACGGAGCTTGGTAGATGCTTTTAGCTCAACACATTCTCACACCCTAAGTGTCAAAAAATGACGTGGTGTGACCAAGCATTTGTGCTAGAGTGTCGGTATCCGATGCCCACGGGAACACAGACATTTGAACAATTGTGACCTTTACCCTCTTGCTATTTAACCTTCCCCTCACCCCAATTCTAACCTTAACCAGCTTGTGCATGCAAAGCTTTGTTTCGCATTTCATTGTTCCTCTCAAACACGCTTAACTGAAAATTTAGACTGACTTACTGGGTTAAGGTCAGGATGGGGGTGAGGGGAAGGTTAAAGCTCTAGAGGTTAGAGGTGAAATGTCAGTGAAATCTCCGTTTTACCACGGGCGTCAGATACCAATGCTCTGGCACAGCACGTCACCTCCCGACGCGCAGGGGCTCCCAACCCATCCGAAACAAATGCTTGGTCACACCCCGTCATTTTTCGACGCATAGAGTGTGAGAAGGTGTTCAGCCAGAAAACCACACTCTTCTACCCTCTACCATTTAGGCTGTAACATTTAAGTTGAGGCCAACGCTGAGGCCTTCCCTGGAGCAAGCAGGAGCAAGCCGCTAGTGCTAGCATGATGGCTTATCTGCTACGTCAATCAAACGGATAAGACCCTAGTAATTCTTCAAGCTTCGATTACATCTGAAAAAAAAAATCCCCCCCAGAGTTGTCATGGTGGTAACTTGAGCTATCAAACCTAAAATGTGTTTTTTTGAACCAGACCAAGAACATGTTTATTTCTGCTGCGAAGTTGTCACTTTCAACACAGGAGTTAATGGTAACCTGCTCCTCATGAATATTGTTGAGTAAGACTCCAAATCATGACGTACATTTTGATCCTGTTGGGTATCCATACACAAGTTTTACTCTTTTGACATTCCAAACACAAAGCAGAGTCATTTTTGCTTTCCACAGGGACATTTTGACCCTTCTGATTTACCATACACAATTCATTGTGATTATTTACCTGATTTAATTATGATCCTTTTCACTAATTACATATTACAATATATCTGTGTTTCTAAACACAGTTTGGTTATTTTTGCTTCTAATGAACAAATGTGACCTTTTATGAATTTTCATATTGAAACTATGACTGTTTTTTCCTTCCAAACAAACCTTTTGGCTTTCCATGCATACACTATGCACTTTTGGGCTTCAGAAACACAAAAATGCAATCTTTATTTCCCTGAATGTAGAAATCACAATCTCTTTAGCACTCAGATTGTAACCTTTTTGGAATTTTATCCTCAAACTAGATTTATTTTAGCTTTCCATACAGAGAGCTTGTGTAACCATCACTCTGAGTTCACAGGATATGAATGACTAGCTGAATGTTTTACAGAGAAACACAAACAAAACTGGCAGTGAATCAACAGAAATGCAAACACTGTGAAGTCCTAGAGCAGCTCTTCTTCCTCTGCAAATTGCTACAACAAACAGAATCCTCTCTTTGAATTTTCATCCCAACATCCATGTGGCAGGAAGTCTTCTCCGTGGAGCCCGGCGGCCATGTGACCCGCCTCAGGTAACTCTGACTTTGACATAAATATTTGATTTCTGTCATTCATTGATCCCTGCTTGTTTGTGACCTGCGCCCATGAACGCACGGAGGAAGGCTAAGCTTGGCGTAAATAATGCATGGAAATGGGTTGTGTGATCAGCAGAGCCCCGCGAATCACAATATTCCTCTGGCATTTACTCTGGGCTCTGGGTAAACACCGACATGGAGGATGGATACCAGGAGGAAAAGCCTGCTGAGCACGGGCCACTGTCAGCGTTTGAGACTGTGTTTAAATCAGGCTGTGTGCACAAGACGAGAATTTAAGCCAAGTGAAATGTCTAACATGTTATAAAGACAAGCTTTCTGCAGTTTCCAGGTTGTTATATTGAACTAGTTTGAATTCAGATGTCCAGAGTTCCAGTGCACAAAGAACCAATGCTTAACATCCTTATAATAAGAATCAGAAGTTTTATTGCCATATGTGTGCCAAGTCACAACATTAGGAAATTGCTGCAGTATTTTGGTGCAGAAGGTGAGATAGAAAAAAATTAATTAAGAGATAAGCAAATATAAGAAGTAATAAAACACTCATGATAAAATTATTAATGTAAAAAGTGGCAAGAATTAGAGAAGTAGCTATCTACCCCGTGTAGGTATTTATCTGAGTGTTTGTTGAATGTTTCAAGCACAGCATCGGGTCACGTGACTGGGACCAATCAACTTATTTCCTGATATTTGGACACGTCGCCTCTGAATGGCTAATGGCAACATGACTCAAACACTGACTCCATTTGCTTTGCAACAGTGATGTTTTATCCCCACAAAAGCACACGCCTGGAGGACTTTCTGCTGTGTAGTGGAGATGCTAACAGTTAGCTTCTAGTAGCCGAGACGTTCTCTGCTGTTTCGTGGACGCTAAACCAGCAAAAGCCTTTCTTGTCATGAGTCAAGATGGGTGAGTCCATAAATGTTAAGTGACACCGTGACATAGATCTGTCAGGCTTTTATAATCCTAGAATTCAACCATCTAGTTTCTATCAGAAGCTAATGCAGGAGATAGGTGCAGGAGACCATTTTCATGTTCAGCCTGCATGAAACACTGATAGAGTCCAATTATAATCAGAAATAGTCATTAATAATGTTTTACAGTGTTCCACACCTTTCTAGAAACATTCTCAAATCACCTAAAAAACAGTTGGTCATTCACATATAATATCATGTCTTATAATTATTATTCAAGCTATTGTTTAAAATAAAAGATTTTTTTCTTCTTCTTTTTTGGTTATTTGTTGTTATTTCCCCTAAATTGATGCAAGGAAGTCCTTTGACGCTGACAAAATTAAAACAAACTTTTCTGCTTAAAAAGTGACTTGTGTGATGCAGCAGCATCTGGCTCACCTCTGCAGCAGGCACACCCACACATAGCCTGACCACGGCGGGGGTGCTCTTCTGAGGGTATACCTGCAGAGAGCAGACAATACAATGAATCAACCAAGCAGCCAGAGAGAAGGCGGAAGGCAGGAGGAGGGTGGGCAGCAGACGGTGAGAGAGATAGAGGTGTGGATGGCTAGAGAGAGAGGAAAAAAATAGAGCGATAGACCGTAGCAGCAGGGAGGAGGCAAGATGGAAGAAACAGGTGGCAAAAAGAAGGAGAAGTGGGGGAGAAAGTGGAGGAAACACATTTTAACAATAGATAATTTGAAAAATTCAGACTGAGCCAGATGGGGGGAAAGAAAAGCCATTAAAGTAAAGTTTTATAGGACAGAGAAGGAAAGGACATAAAAAAAACCGGGTTTGCAACTGCGGTGGCACAATTAATGAGGTAATCTGCTTTGACTTTCAGTACCTAAAGTGCTTCCTGTAAATACAGACTTCAACCACATCTAGTCAAAAAAGACTTGGAGGAAATTAAGCAAAGTGTGCTAAAACCATAGTAAAAGACCTTCAACAACATAAGAGAGAGCTGTCAGTTCTTCGACAAATCTCAAACTTAACAACACGGTTGTGACTTGGTGGTTGTTACATATCAGTTGCCTCTCTCAGTTAACATTAAATATGTGTTTCTAGCTTTAAAAATGAAATGAAATTGTAAAACTTTACACAAATGTCATGCAATTTTAACTTTTGGTTTAGTCGACATTCAGCACCATGGACAGCTCCCCGGAGAGAATACATATTAAAAATACATTTGAACTGAAATTACGTTAAAAATAATGTTGACCTTTTCCTCGTCTCAGTACTTCACCAAGAAGCAGCCTACTGAGCAATTTATTTTAGCAATAAGGCTAAAATGTCACTGAAATGCTTTTGTTTACAGTGTATGTGGTCCGAACAACTTAAAAACCACAAATCAGACTTTGAATCTGATGTATTTTAAAGTTGAAATGTCTATAAAAGCAGCAACACTTGGTACGGTTAGCACTTTATGGCCTGAAAACACGTGGAAACTGAAATTTCAACCTTGAGTCGTACATAGAGCAGTCCTTGTTTATAAATACCAAATTTATTAAAGTCCAGACAATTGTCATACTATTAAATGTTCACAGCAATGTTTAGATGTGCACATTTCCGTTGCTTTAAGAGTAAACATTCTTGATTTTTGCCTTGAAACCTATATTAACTGCTTAAACCAATGGCTTCTAAATTTGGGGTTACGGTCCCATCGTAGATCATGATAAATGGCCTCTATTGACATTCACCCATACACACACACATTCACACACTGGTGGTCATGAGCTACAATGTAGCTACAGTTGTCCTGGGACACACTGACAACAACACTTCAGGTTTCAGAAAATCACATTTACCTGAAAAATAATTCCCAAGAGAAAATTTAGCATATAATTTAGATACAATTCAGAATCAATGGTCATACATATATTGAGAGGCATAAAATAGGCTGACACTGTTTTCTTTTGAATTTATTCTTTTTGGTTTAGCTTTGAGCAATGTTTGTACGGTACATTTTGGGATCACAAGAGACAAACTGAAACGATTTAGGCACTGCTGTGTTGAAAATTTTTTCTATCTTAAAATGCTGAATCTCAATGACACTGAAACCATTTTTATGCATCTTTCAACAATTTTCTACATATGCACCCACAGTCTCAGAAATCATGAAAACCTTATAATGAATTTCCAGTTATCCATCCATTTGAGTCATGGAGGCAGGTGCTCTAATAGGGAAACCAAGACATCTCTCTCCATGGCGGCACTCTCCAGCTGCTCCTGGGGGCTCCTACGGCATTCCCAATTCAGACAGGATTTTAAAAGATTCCAGTGAGTTTTCAGTCAGTCAATTCAATCCTGCCAGTGAGTCATGCCCAGAAACCCTACAGAATGAGGTGACCATGCGGCATCTTAATCAAACTATTTTTAATGCTCTAATTCATTTTTCTTCTTTCCCTCTCTCTGACAATATACGGCACCAAAAATGATTATTTCAAAAAACTTCAACCAAGGTGTTCATTTGCAAATTCTCCATTGTCAGCATTTGCTTGTGGCCATGCGACGTGTTTAAACCCACTTGTTTTCACAAGCTCGATTCCTGCTCCAAATTGAAGACCACAAGCGAAGGACATTACAGATGGTTATTGCTCACCAACTAGTTATTCCATGGCCAATTCATTTTCAACAAAGACATAGGATGATTTTGGGAGCTGCAGCCTACAGGCTTGGCATATCTGTGTGCTTCATAATACACTGAATTGTTTTCACTGAAAGCAAGTCAGTGTAGACACAAGTTTTTTTTCGTAGATGAGCTGGCCAGGGCTACATGAGTACATGGCCTCAGCTAAGAACCAAGGTCCTTAGATTTGTAAGAAGCTGACTCTGATCCACCTGAACCATCCGAGTGAAAAGGTTGAAGATGCAAACAGAGCTAGACAGTTTGCAAAAATCAAGGATGGGATCCAAAGAAGACAGCTTAAGATCATGTTCATGAAAACCACAAACAGTATGAAAGCTTGACTTTGTTCCAAGAAAGGGGACACAAAACTCTCTGTGCTTCATCCACTCGAGTGACGACATTCAGAATGAGAAGCAGGACAGCTAGAACACTGACATGAGCACAGATATTTTAAAAAGTGCAAACAATAAAAACTAACGTTACAACACCTTATGTGTCTTGGTCAGAGTTACGGTTTCATCCGATAAAATTACATAAGATGACGGAACTTTAACAATTCTTCCAAAGTGTTCAAGTGAATGCAACTGGACTTCTTTGGTTTCAAGAAACCGAACCCCTTTAAATTACCACGATCAGGATGACTGAGAACCTTTGCCAGCATGTTAACATTTCCTGATTAGTTTGTTCAATGACTAGACTCGGCAAATAAACCCAGACTTGTAGAAGTTACATTTCGTGGACTCTAAACCACATAAAGGTAACAAAAGAAGAAAGCCAGTTGTTGACTTTGCATTTGCATATCCAAGAACTTGTAGGAATTTGTTAAAGTAAGCTTTCAAACTGACTTGAAACAATCATTGAGACGGTGCATCAAAGACATGACAGGAATCTTGTTACAGTTGTTAAAAGTGACAGTTAAGACATTTGGCATTCAAAGTCAAGAACAACCTTGCGTCCTTTACAGACTTGAGTTATTTTTCAGGCTGACATACTTTGTGTGTGTGTGTGTGTGTGTGTGTGTGTGTGTGTGTATTTCATTATTGTCTAAAACTATAATATGAGAAGTCTCTGAACATGAAGTATATGCCTCCATAAAAAAAAAAACCTTCTAAGATGCTAATCTTTATTAAAGCACTTTGAATGCCATCGAGCAAATATGCATTTATGTCTGCTGCTTGAAGCCCAACAAAGACGTTACATTCATTACAGTGTTGACATTTGAAAAGCATTTGATCAAAGCTGAATTCACAGAGATCTGTCATTCGTGCAGAGCCATCTGGCAACTGCACTCAGTACTTCTCAATCTGGATTACACATACTACCTTTAGATGATGGTACTCACTGATAACGCTACATCAAAGCAGCATGCATGTATGGATTTAAGCAATTACAGGAAGATTCCCCTCTGACTGGAGCTGCAGTGTAGCTGTCACGATAAGCAGACTTTTCTTCAGATGACTGGAAGGCAGCGGTTGTGCAACTCTTTGAAAAAGATTGAGGTTTTGAAATTTGGAGCTTTGATCTTTGATATAATTCAGAAAATACACAATGGGATTCGCACAGCTTTTTGAAAATATAAACACACAGATCTTCTTTTGCTTGTCCCATAAACAGATTAGGGTGCCACTGTGCACCACCAAAATTTGTGTTCCTCTAGATTCTTGGTCCCCAGTGTTTTATTATTTTTTAAGTGTTTCTGGCCCCTAAGATTATCATTTACAAGTAGTAGAGATGAAACTGATGAGCTAACACAACGCATGAGAAAGGCTAAAGTGGATTAGCACTGTTTTGAAAAAACTTCAATGTCACAAATTAAAGTTTTCCAGCTTAATTACTTTTAAAACTATGCAGAAAGAGCTACAGCAAGCTGCTATCAACCAGACAAGCACATAATTTAAAATAGACGTTCATTGAAAAGCAAAACAAATGTTAACATGAACTGCTTTAAAAGTGTTTGTTTTTATCTATGTACGTCGTTGCCTCATTTTAGCTGTCGCCTTTTAATTCTAGCTAAGTCATCTTTGTTTATAAAGC